>NC_057800.1:359230096-359238211 GCF_018294505.1 Triticum aestivum | reverse complement strand
GGCGCGGCTCGGGGCAGGGTGCGGGAGGCGGCGATGGTGGCGGTGGGGGGCTCGGGCGGTGCATATATAAAGTGGGCGGAGTGGGGCGGCTTGGAGGAGGGGGCAAGGCGGCGGCGACAGAGTCCGGCTCGGACTCATCGTCCGAGTCGGCGGCGGCGGCGGCGGCGGCTGGGTCGGCCTGGCTCGGCTGGGCCCTAGGCCCAGTCGGGCGCGGGATTTTATATATATATATATAATACCGCCAACAGAAGAAAAATCCTAGAAAAATAAATAAAAATCTAAAAATGCCAAAACAAATTTTCACCATCTAAATAATATATTTAGGACTAGTTGAACATTTTCTTGGCCCTAAAATGCAATTTTGAAAACGTGCAATTTTTCTCATGCAAATAAAATCCGAATAAAACCAAATAAAATCCAATAAATGATTTTAATAGTTTTCCTCCAATATTTCAATTATTTTGGAGAAGTCATATTATCTCCACTCATTTGATTTAATATGAAATATTTTTCGGAGAGAAAAATTATTAAAATCAAAATCCTCATTTCATTATTTGATAAAAATCAAATATGAAAACTGGAAAATCCCCAACTCTCTCCGTGGGTCCTTGAGTTGCTTAGGATTTCGAGGATTGTGGGACGGAAATGCAATAAATCATGATATGCATGGACGATCTATGTATAACATTCCAAATTGAAAATTTGGGATGTTACAAACCTACCCCCCTTAAGATGAATCTCGCCCTCGAGATTCGGGTTGGCTAGAAAATAGGTATGGGTGGTCCTTGTGGAGATCATCCTCTCGTTCCCAAGTGGCTTCATTCTCGGTATGGTGGCTCCACTGAACTTTGCAAAACTTGATAACCTTACTGCGGGTGACTCTGCTGGCAAACTCAAGAATCTTAACTGGCTTCTCCTCGTAAGTCAAATCACTGTCCAACTAAATCGCCTCCAAGGGTAATGTATCTCTTAATGGTATATCAGCCATCTCAGCATGACACTTCTTCATCTGTGAAACGTGGAACACATCATGGACTCCTGAAAATCCCTCAGGTAACTCCAACTTGTAGGCAACTTCTCCCATCCGTTCCAAAATGCGATACGGTCCTACAAATCTCGGGGCTAACTTTCCTTTAACTCCAAAACGTTTCACTCCTCGCAAGGGTGATACTCGCAGACATGCTCTATCTCCAATTTCGTAGGTTACCTCCTTGCGTTTTGAGTCTGCATAACTCTTCTGCCTGGACTGAGCAATCTTCAGTCGGTCTCGGATCAGTTTTACCTTCTCCTCAGATTCTTTAATCAAGTATGGTCCAAACAACTGTCGGTCTCCTACCTCATCCCACATCAATGGTGTTCTGCACCTTCGTCCATACAGGGCTTCAAATGGTGCCATCTTCAAACTGGCTTGGTAGCTATTGTTGTATGAGAACTCTGCATACGGCAAATTGTCATCCCAACTAGATCCATAATCTAGCGCACAGGCTCTGAACATGTCCTCCAAAATTTGATTGACTCTCTCAGTCTGTCCATCTGTCTGCGGGTTAAATGCTGTACTGAACTCCAATCTCGTTCCCAAAGTCTGGTGTAACTGATGCCAAAACTTTGAAGTAAACGGTGTTCCTCGATCTGATACGATGGTCCTCGGAACTCCATGCAGACATACGATCCTGGACATATAGATCTTGGCCAACTTTGCACTTGTATAGGTGGTTTTCACTGGGATGAAGGGAGCTACTTTGGTCAAACGATTAACTACTACCCATATGGAATCATATCCTGCTTTAGTCCTGGGTAATCCGGTGATAAAGTCCATGCCAAGTTTATCCCACTTCCATTCGGGTATCGGCATAGGTTGTAATAGTCCTGCTGGCTTCTGATGTTCTGCCTTAACTCTCTGACATACATCACATACGGCTACATACTCGGCAATATCCTTCTTCATACCAGTCCACCAGAAACGTTCCTTCAAATCCAAATACATCTTGATGTTTCCGGGTGTATCGAGTATGGTGAGTCATGCGCCTCTTGAAGTATTAACTTTCTGATCTCCTGATTATTGGGCACGTAAATTCGGTCCTCAAACCATAGGGTATCGTGCTCATCCTCACGAAACCTTTGGCCTTTCCTTTGCCCATCTTCTCCTTTATCTCGGCAATCTCTTTATCATCTTTCTGAGCTTCCCGAATCTTGTCCAACAATGTCGACTGAACCTCCATTGTGGCAATGAACCTTCTAGGTACAATCTCTAACTGAAGTTCCATGATGTCCTTTGCTAATTCCTTCGGCAATCCTTTACTTTCGAGGATATTAGCATAACTCTTCCGACTCAATGCGTCTGCTACGACATTGGCCTTTCCTGGATGATAGTGTAGCTTCATGTCATAATCCTTCATAAGATCCAACCATATCCTCTGCCTAAGGTTCAGCTCCTTCTGGGTGAAGATGTACTTCAAACTCTTGTGATCCATGTACACATCACAACGGTTTCCAATAAGGTAATGTCTCCAAGTCTTCAACGCATGCACTACGGCTACTAGCTCCAAATCATGCATAGCATAATTCAACTCATGATGTTTTAGTTGTCGTGAGGCATACGAAACAACTCTTCTGTCCTGCATAAGCACACATCCAAGTCCTAAGCGAGAGGCGTCGCAATACACTTGGAACTCCTTATGTATATCTAGCAGTACTAGCACTTGGGCTGTAGTCAAACGTTTCTTCAACTCCTAAAAACTTGCTTCACAATCTTCTGTCCATTTAAACTTGGTATCCTTCTTCAACAGTTCAGTCATTGGTTTTGCAATCTTGGAAAAATTCTCAATGAATCTCCGGTAGTATCCTGCGAGTCCAAGAAAACTGCGGATCTCGCTAACTGAGGTGGGTGCCAACCATTCAGTGACTGACTGAACCTTGCTGGGGTCTACTGCTATACCTTCTCTTGATATAACATGTCCAAGGAATCCGACTTCCTTCAGCCAAAACTCGCATTTGCTAAACTTAGCATACAACTAGTGTTCCCTAAGCTTCTCGAGAACTAAACGCAAATGCTCTTTGTGCTCCTCCTCCTCGTTCTTTGAGTATACCATGATATCATCAATAAACACCAGAACAAACTTGTCCAAATACTCCATGAACACCTTGTTCATCATGCTCATGAAATAGGCAGGGGCGTTAGTCAGTCCAAACGACATGACCGTGTACTCGTATAATCCATATCGCATTGTGAACACCGTCTTTGGTATGTCCTTCTCTCGTATCTTCAACTGATGATACCCTGATCGTAAATCAATCTTTGAGAACACTTTAGCTCCTTGCAACTGATCAAACAGATCGTTGATCATCGGCAGTGGGTACTTGTTCTTTATCGTCACTTCATTCAAGGCTCGATAATCAACAACCATCCTTAGGGATTTATCCTTCTTCTCAACCAAAAGTACTAGGGCTCCCCAAGGTGATGAACTCCTTCGGATGTATCCTTTCTCCAATAAATCCTTGATCTATTTCTTAATTTCCTCCAGATCATTCGCGCGCTTCCGATAGGGTCTCTTGGATATTGGTCATGTTCCTGGTAATAGCTCTATCAAAAACTCAATATCTCTGTCCGGTGGCATGCCTGGTAACTCCTCTGGGAAAACATCCGGGTAATCCTTTACTACCGGCACTTCCTCCTGAACAACTCCCGTAAGGGCATTCACTTGGCTCCTTTTAGGCACATGCCTAGACACATACTTAATCCTTTTTCCCTCCGAGGTGGTGGGATAAATCGACTTACTCGCACAGTCAATGCTTCCTCCATACTTTGACATCCAGTCCATACCCAATATCACATCCAATCCTTGCGACTCCAAGATAATTAGGTCGGACAGAAACACATGTGTGCCAATGGTTAAGGGTATCTGGTCACACCATCGGCTAGCCATATATTCTGCTCCGGGTGAACTCACTAAAAGAGGGGTCCTAAGGGTTTGGGTTGGTAGTTTAAACTTATCCACGAATCCCCTTGATATGTATGAATGCGATGCACCAGTATCGAAAAGAACAAGAGCGGTAAATGACTTAACCAAAAACTTACCTATTACCGCATCCGGCTGCTCTTCAACCTCCTCCACGTTAACGTGGTTCACTTTTCCTTTGTTGAATGGATTGGGCTTCTTCCCAGTGCTTCCATTTCCGTTTCCATTCCTTCATTCGAGGCAATCATTGGCATAGTGCCCTGTCTTCTCGCACTTAAAACAGGTAACCTGACTTAAGTCTCTTTTTGCGGGAGTGGACGGGTTGGAGCGGTTCTAATTGTTGTTAGCTCCGTTCCCATTCCCATTCTTAGCACCACTATGGTTATGTGATCCTCCTCCAGTGTGGTTGTGACCTCCATGGTTATGAACAAGTCCTCCCGAGTTCGGGGTTAGGCGAGGCTTCTGCTGAGCTCCTGAGTTATACTTCCCTTGTCCATACTTTCTCTTGCGGCTCTCAATCTGCAGTTGTTTCCCTTCAATCATAAGAGCCTTATCTACCAACTCCTGGTAGTTGTTGAAGGTTGCTACCATCAACTGCATGCTCATCTCATCATTTAGCCCTTCCATAAACTTCTCCTGCTTTGCGGCATCTGTGGCCACATCATCAGGGGCATAGCGTGAAAACTTGCTAAACTCATCCACGTACTGAGCCACAGTACGGTTCCCCTGGCGTAGGTTGTGAAACTCCCGCTTCTTCATCTGCATAACTCGAGTTGAGACATGGGCGGTGCGGAAAGCTTGCTAAAACTGGTCCCAAGTGACATTGGCTACAGGAAAAGTGGCTGTGTAATTCTCCCACCATGAGGCTGTCGGTCCATCCAATTGATGTGTGGCAAAGCGCACCCTCTCAGCATCTGTGCAACCTGCGGTGGTCAACTCCCTTCCAATACGGCGTAGCCAATCATCAGCTATTATAGGCTCGGTGCTACTAGAAAACACCGGCGGCTGTAACCTTAGAAAACGGGCTAGGTTGTCCACTGGCGGTGGGTTGTTGTTGTTGTTGGTGTTGCCCTGGTTCTGAACTAGCAATTGCATCAAGGCATTCTACTGTTGGATCAACTGGGTGAGCTCCGGTGGGAAGGCAAAACCGGTGTCATGTCTCGAAGGCATCTGATGGGTTTAGATGGAAGAGATTAGAATAGAAAAGGGGTCTAATGAGAAGGCACTACCCATATGCACATGAGACAAACACAATCATTTCACTCAATCAATCAAGCAAGGGCATACAAACGGTCTAGAACTATCGCCAAAGTGCTCACTACTACTGTATACATGGGGGAAATACTACTAATAGTTGGTGGTCATCTAGAAATTTTGATCGGTGGAAGACTCCATGATGTCTGCTCCAGCTTCGTCTTCAAAGTCATCATCACTAGGGTCGGAGTCGGTATCGTCGATGATGATGTAGTTGTCCGGGCAAGTGGAATCATCATCTTCTACTCCCGGTGCTGGTCCTCCGATGAATACTCCGATCTTCTTGACTAGGTCGGCATTCTTCTCCAGTAGGGTCTTGATTTCCTCCTCATATCCATCGCGGGTAAACTTGAGTTCTTCCTCCAGCTCGATGATCCTAGTCTTCGCCTTCTTCAAGTCCATCATTTCTGCACACATCTGGTTCTCCTGACGTCGAATGTGCTGGTTTAACTCCTCGATGAAAGCTGCAATGGATCTATCCTTCTTAGTGCTGATTACTTCCCATTGCTCGTATCGGCGCCCACATATTTGGCAGATAATGTCCTGGAGATCCCTGTGATACACTTCTCCAATGTGTCCCATGGTGATGTGAGCTGCCATACTCTTTCCTAAACTCCAGGTTGGTGCGTCGAAGGAAAATTCTATGGGTTTAGAGGTTGGCGAGAACGTCCTTCCTGGAACTTGTACTTGAATCATCCAGCGCTCTTCTTCTGGTAAAGTGGCGTTGTACGTCCCGGTGAAGCTTGGTATTCCAATGTTCAAGTACCTAGTGACTTCCTTCAGGTGACGTCCAAAAGGTGTATCTTCATCCGGTTGTGCAAACTTGTTCTTTATCTCCGCCATCCTAAAGAGTAGAAAATGGAGAGGAGTCAGAAATGAGCAGAGAAGTGTGACCTAGGGTTTATCTTAGTGGTCGTGTCCTACACTCAGCGTGTGCTCTGATACCATCTTGTAGCGACCCGACCTCAGATGGTCAAGTCTCTGTGCTTTAGTGTCATCCCTGGATCGGTAATGCTGACACACACAGTACCCGAGGATTTATAACAGAGTAGCAATCACACACTTATTACAATAATATGGCTTAAGGCCATCTAATGCGATAACAGCGGAAGGCTTGGAAGATAAAGTGAGTCCATCAACTCCAACAGCATAGCTGAGCTGCACGGCAACGACCTAACGAACCTTACTCCTCGTCTGAAAATTCTGCAACATAATACATTGCAGCCCGAAAATGGGTCAGCACATGAAATATGCTGGCAATATAACACAGTAGAGCAGAAACAGAATAATGCTATCACTACATGCATATATGGCTGGTGGAAAGCTGTATGGTTATAATTTTTGCGAAAAGCCAATTTTTCCCTACAACAAAGGAATAGATTTTAATTTAACTATCATGGTGGTTGAAACATCATTGAGAAGGTAAGCCCAACTCAATCCAAATTAAAGTGATTAACAACCCAATAGTATTAATTAAACATGGTGAGATACATGTGATAACCCAAGTACTAGATACTCAAGAATTGTCCATAACCGGGGACACGGCTAACCATGATTAGATTGTACACTCTGCAGAGGTTTGCACACTTTTCCCCACAAGACTCGATCGCCTCCGTTGGATTTCTTGCACTACATGGTGTTTGAGAAACGGATGACCGAGACACAGTCTTTCAGAAACGTTAACTCTCTACTCCGGGTAGACCATACCAAACCTACCAAACCCACTACCTGCTGATCTACCTCTTCAAGAGCTTCACGTAACTTACTCAACTATGCTAGAGCCCATAATAGCTTGTGGCTGCACACGGAAGTTTCTAGCATGAATCATCTCAGTTCCCTTTGAGCCTGGGTGGCGGTCCATAAGAAGATCACACGGGTACCCCAGGATTTCCAAAAAAATAAAGACTACACTGGGTTCCCCAGGTGCCTCAATCCACCCAGTTGTTTGATTAAGTTACCACCTTTAGTTGAACCATTAATTAACAATCTCACATCTGTCATGAATTGCACTCAAACCCAAACCACGTCTACGAGTATAGCACAGCAAATTAAGCAATACGTAGAAGTAACTCCCAAGGATTTGAATATAACAGGGCAATAGGTTCTACCTCAGCAACTACTTCCCAACCCCCAAGTTAATGACATCCTAATCATGCAATGTTTGACGATTGGAACTAATGCATAAAAACTGGGTAATAATGGGATATGATCAAAGTGTTACTTGCCTTGCTGATGATCCGCGAATCCTAGAGACTCGTAGTAACACGCTTCGCACTCCGAGAATTCTATCGCAAGCAAACAATAACATACATAAGTAACAAGCAATGATGCACAAGCAAAACTCAAATAAGAGAGGTTGACCAGAAAGTTCAACTTAAGAACTCCGGTATGCAAAAAGAATCAAAACAAACGAAGCAACGAAAGTCAAACGGCGAAAGAAAACCACTTCGTTTACTAATCTGAACTTAGGTCAAATTTACAGTAGCGAAAACTTGTTTGAGTTGATTAACCGAAAAGAGGGTTTCGAGACGAAACTCCAGGCGCTTGAATCGCCTGATTCCGATAAACGAGCGAAAAGATAAACAGAAATTAAGATCGGATCAGAAATCGCGATCAGAAAAATCACGGAATAAATCCGAGAAAAAGAAAAATGACGAACAGATTAATTAACGAACGTTCATTATCTGGATCTAAACGAAGAATTCGTTCGTTAAAACGAACGAACGAGCGAACGCTCGCTAAATAAATAAGCCAGAGAAAAACCGATCTATTAAAAAAACGAAAACTAGGGTTTTGAAAAAAAACGAATGGTTTTTAAGAAAAACCGGCGGTTGGATCCGGCGGCTACCTCCGGCGAGGGCTTGGGCGGCGGGGCGGCGGGGTGCGGCGGCGGCGCGGGCGGCGG